>NW_027117296.1:537500-540000 GCF_038021145.1 Phyllosticta citriasiana
CGATCGGGCCCGCTAGGGCCTCCACGAACTGTGACATGCGCACCTCAGGAGGAGGATACCGTAGGCCAATCACGCCCGGAGGCGGCTATCGGCTTGGGCTTGCCCCCTAGTGTCTGAAGCGTAACGGTAGCCATCAGCCAACCGTCCACAGACTCCATCTTTGCCCGCTGGCGAGAACCAGCGGGGCTTCGGGCCCCTCGCAGTGCTGAACCGCTAGCCCCGGCTAGGGGGGCTTCGGAACCGCAGAGCGGAGGGGGTAGACCTCCACCAGGGCCGGCCCGGAACGCTTACGCGATTCCTGGCAGCACGACCCGAGGTAGGCTGTCTTGCCCGTTAGGGACCACCAGCTGCGATAGCTAGCGGGCGCTGAGGCGGCGAGAAGCCGCAGAGTGAGGCTCTAGGGATGACTAACACCGAGGCTCAACACCAGGCAGCGCAACCCCAAGCAGCCGTTGCTGCTTGGAACTCTTGCCCGAGTCTCGCTTTCGATCTCATCTTTCCCTCTCATATACCCACCGGACCCCTTTCTGCACGATTCTGATGGACAAATTTTTGTGCGCCGGAAAATGTTTTTTCGAAAAGTATTTTTGGTGGTGATGTCCGAAAAGTCTCCCGTATCCTTACATTCCAAATCCGCGGGAAGGTGAACTGTAGCAGGCCTTGATCATAATTTCTGGAGATCTTCGGAGGGTAGGTCAATTCGGCTGTGGTGATTGATATGGAGGAGGTCCAAGGCTCCCAGGATGGATGGTTGGGGTGTGGTGGTGTCCCAAAGGGTACCCCCCAGAAGCGGCCTTTGGGGACGGCGACGGCGACCTTTTGTACTATGTCTTCCCCCCAAGCCTTCCCTGGGGATTTTGAGGCCGTAGCGACCCGTCCATGGCATCGCAGCGGCCATGGGGCCTCTCGTCGTCGCTCCAGTGGGTGTGGCAGGGGGGGCCGATTTATTTAAAAAATCAATAAGTGGTTGGTTTCAAAGTAACTTTCTTCAAAACTACCTTCATCGTGTTCCTGGCATCCAGGAGTGTCTATGGGAAGTGGTTCGGGCTGCGCGTGGGCCAAGGGGGGGGCGCCAGGGGTGGTGGTGACGATTTGGGAGGGGGTCCCGGGGTGCGCGGCAAACCAACCGGGACCCCGCGGGTCTATCGGCCCCAGACCTCGCTAACAGGTCTTTCCGGACGTACTGTGTCGTCCTGCACGGCTTTTGGCGTCGGCGAAACCCCTAAGCTCACCGGCCCCCTGATCCCGGGTTGGACCCCGCCCGCCCGCCCGGCTCGCCGAGGCCCCAGCGGCCAGAACTGCCCCAAACCTCATATAGGAGCTCTATATAGCGTCCTCTATCGTTCAGTACGGATCCCAGGGTCGGCGCGGCCCCCGGCCCCTTCGGCCCCCTGGGCTTCCAGGGGGTACCCCCGTCTAGAACCTCCCCCAGGTCCGTGTGCTCGACTGGCGGCCGCCCCACCGGAGCCTGCACCTCTAGGAAGCTTTTAGAGAGAGTCATTCAGGTCCCTAGCCATTCACAGCGCAATCGCCGCGGTTTCGGCTGGTGCGTGATTTTCTGACCAAATGGGTGGCATGGTTTCCTCCTCAGTCCAGATCGAGATTTTGGACGAAAAATCGAAAAAATTCCAAGTTCCCCCACTAAACTCTCCAGGCCTCCAGGAGTGCCCCTAAGGTATCTTCGGCGCCTCCTGATCCTCCTGCAAGTCTGCGGGACGCGGGGGGGCCACGCATGGGGGTCGTGGCTGCGGTCTAAAGCTGGAAACCCAGGGGCCTTCCCCTCCTCCTTCCGCGCCCACGGCCAGAACCGTTCAGGGATCCACGCGCTAAGTACCTAGGGCCTTAAGCAGCGCCTGACGAGGCGATTTGAGCTGCCCACCGCCGGAGCCACCCTCGACCTGCCGCCGCCGCCTCTCTCCGTGACCCCCGGGTGCCCCCTTAGCAGGTGCCCCCCTAGCATAGGAGAGCCCTAGCCCCACCGCCCGGAAAAAGAAAGAAAGAAAGCCCCTTTCCTGCCCGCGCGGCAGCCACCGATAAGCACACCCCACCGGCCCCCTCGCAAGTCCAGTAAAACCGGCGTCCTACCCGGCGGGCAGCCTACCCGGCGAGCGGGACACCGGCATCTTACCCGGCGGGCGGGAAACCCCATAGCATCCAGGGCCCCCTCTCCCCCCCCCCCCTCTTCTCTCTCCCCCGCCCCCTCCCTTCTGCCCCTTCTCCGCGTCCCTTTCCCCCCCACGGCCCCCCGTGAAGAGGCCTCTCCACGCCGCCAATCCGCAACGAAGCTACCCGGAGCCGCCAGCCGCCGCACCAGAGGCCTTGGAGCCCCGAAGAGCCCCCAGGACCGGGCCCGGCCCGGCCCGCTCCGACGCGGCCTCACCCCGGCGGCAAGCCCGTCTCCTTGGTGGGAACATGGCCCTCCGCCGCGATACCGCCCCTCAACGCGCTGCCCGGCCACCTTAGGTTACCCAGCCCGCGCGTGGAGGTGACTCCCGCGAGC
>NW_027117296.1:560000-562500 GCF_038021145.1 Phyllosticta citriasiana
GAGGGGGTAGACCTCCACCAGGGCCGGCCCGGAACGCTTACGCGATTCCTGGCAGCACGACCCGAGGTAGGCTGTCTTGCCCGTTAGGGACCACCAGCTGCGATAGCTAGCGGGCGCTGAGGCGGCGAGAAGCCGCAGAGTGAGGCTCTAGGGATGACTAACACCGAGGCTCAACACCAGGCAGCGCAACCCCAAGCAGCCGTTGCTGCTTGGAACTCTTGCCCGAGTCTCGCTTTCGATCTCATCTTTCCCTCTCATATACCCACCGGACCCCTTTCTGCACGATTCTGATGGACAAATTTTTGTGCGCCGGAAAATGTTTTTTCGAAAAGTATTTTTGGTGGTGATGTCCGAAAAGTCTCCCGTATCCTTACATTCCAAATCCGCGGGAAGGTGAACTGTAGCAGGCCTTGATCATAATTTCTGGAGATCTTCGGAGGGTAGGTCAATTCGGCTGTGGTGATTGATATGGAGGAGGTCCAAGGCTCCCAGGATGGATGGTTGGGGTGTGGTGGTGTCCCAAAGGGTACCCCCCAGAAGCGGCCTTTGGGGACGGCGACGGCGACCTTTTGTACTATGTCTTCCCCCCAAGCCTTCCCTGGGGATTTTGAGGCCGTAGCGACCCGTCCATGGCATCGCAGCGGCCATGGGGCCTCTCGTCGTCGCTCCAGTGGGTGTGGCAGGGGGGGCCGATTTATTTAAAAAATCAATAAGTGGTTGGTTTCAAAGTAACTTTCTTCAAAACTACCTTCATCGTGTTCCTGGCATCCAGGAGTGTCTATGGGAAGTGGTTCGGGCTGCGCGTGGGCCAAGGGGGGGGCGCCAGGGGTGGTGGTGACGATTTGGGAGGGGGTCC
Source organism: Phyllosticta citriasiana (assembly GCF_038021145.1). Taxonomy (NCBI): domain Eukaryota; kingdom Fungi; phylum Ascomycota; class Dothideomycetes; order Botryosphaeriales; family Phyllostictaceae; genus Phyllosticta; species Phyllosticta citriasiana. The sequence continues at coordinate 560,857 of NW_027117296.1, forward strand.
CGGGGTGCGCGGCAAACCAACCGGGACCCCGCGGGTCTATCGGCCCCAGACCTCGCTAACAGGTCTTTCCGGACGTACTGTGTCGTCCTGCACGGCTTTTGGCGTCGGCGAAACCCCTAAGCTCACCGGCCCCCTGATCCCGGGTTGGACCCCGCCCGCCCGCCCGGCTCGCCGAGGCCCCAGCGGCCAGAACTGCCCCAAACCTCATATAGGAGCTCTATATAGCGTCCTCTATCGTTCAGTACGGATCCCAGGGTCGGCGCGGCCCCCGGCCCCTTCGGCCCCCTGGGCTTCCAGGGGGTACCCCCGTCTAGAACCTCCCCCAGGTCCGTGTGCTCGACTGGCGGCCGCCCCACCGGAGCCTGCACCTCTAGGAAGCTTTTAGAGAGAGTCATTCAGGTCCCTAGCCATTCACAGCGCAATCGCCGCGGTTTCGGCTGGTGCGTGATTTTCTGACCAAATGGGTGGCATGGTTTCCTCCTCAGTCCAGATCGAGATTTTGGACGAAAAATCGAAAAAATTCCAAGTTCCCCCACTAAACTCTCCAGGCCTCCAGGAGTGCCCCTAAGGTATCTTCGGCGCCTCCTGATCCTCCTGCAAGTCTGCGGGACGCGGGGGGGCCACGCATGGGGGTCGTGGCTGCGGTCTAAAGCTGGAAACCCAGGGGCCTTCCCCTCCTCCTTCCGCGCCCACGGCCAGAACCGTTCAGGGATCCACGCGCTAAGTACCTAGGGCCTTAAGCAGCGCCTGACGAGGCGATTTGAGCTGCCCACCGCCGGAGCCACCCTCGACCTGCCGCCGCCGCCTCTCTCCGTGACCCCCGGGTGCCCCCTTAGCAGGTGCCCCCCTAGCATAGGAGAGCCCTAGCCCCACCGCCCGGAAAAAGAAAGAAAGAAAGCCCCTTTCCTGCCCGCGCGGCAGCCACCGATAAGCACACCCCACCGGCCCCCCTCGCAAGTCCAGTAAAACCGGCGTCCTACCCGGCGGGCAGCCTACCCGGCGAGCGGGACACCGGCATCTTACCCGGCGGGCGGGAAACCCCATAGCATCCAGGGCCCCCTCTCCCCCCCCCCCTCTTCTCTCTCCCCCGCCCCCTCCCTTCTGCCCCTTCTCCGCGTCCCTTTCCCCCCCACGGCCCCCCGTGAAGAGGCCTCTCCACGCCGCCAATCCGCAACGAAGCTACCCGGAGCCGCCAGCCGCCGCACCAGAGGCCTTGGAGCCCCGAAGAGCCCCCAGGACCGGGCCCGGCCCGGCCCGCTCCGACGCGGCCTCACCCCGGCGGCAAGCCCGTCTCCTTGGTGGGAACATGGCCCTCCGCCGCGATACCGCCCCTCAACGCGCTGCCCGGCCACCTTAGGTTACCCAGCCCGCGCGTGGAGGTGACTCCCGCGAGCGGCGCCTCCCTGGCAAGAAGGCATTCCCCCTAGAGACCCGCCATGAGAGGGATCGCCGCCCGGAGCGAGTGGCAGGCGCTTCTACCCACCACCCAGCGAGAGCCGGGAAGCTCTCCTCTCATATACCCACCGGACCCCCTTCTGCGCGGTTCCGATGGACAAATTCTCGCGCGCCGGAAAATGTTTTTCAAAAAATTCATTTTGGGTGCGATCCCCAAAAAGCCCCCGCGTATCCATACATCCCAAATCC